>NC_071414.1:0-9640 GCF_017976375.1 Cuculus canorus
CACCTGTGATTCCCCTGTTCACTGCAAAACCTTCTGCCTAACCCAATACAGGAGAGTGCTTGTTTCCTAGAAAGCTGCATGAGAATCAGATCTCTTGCTGACTGACACTGCTACTCTCTCTGTTTAGGAGTCTGCTTAATGTATAGATTGGGCTAGCTGCGACAGGACTGTGCTCAGGAAAGCTCGCTGGTGACCTGGAGACGTTGACCGTTAACAGCTAAGGGGAACGTGCTAGCCCAGAATGCTGATGCTCGTTAGCTCTTTCTCCCGGGAGCACTTTCATTGCAAAATGCAAATCGCGATTACAAGAACACTGTACTATAGATTTTTCCTTTGTGATTCCCCTGTTCACTTGAAATTTGTTTTACCTAACCAAATATAGGAGGTTGCTTGTTTCATAGAAAGCTGCCTGAGAATCAGATCTCTTGCTGAACTGACACTGCACTTTCACTTTAGGAGTCTGCATAAGTATAGATAGGGCAGCTGCGACAGGAACTGTGGCTCAGGAAAGCTCGCTGGTGAATTGGAGACGTTGACCGTTAACAGCTAAGGGGAACGTGCTAGCCCAGAATGCTGATGCTCGTTAGCTCTTTCTCCCGGGAGCGCTTTCATTGCAAACTGCAAATCGTGATTACAAGAACACTGTACTATAGATTCTTCATCTGTGATTCCCCTGTTCACTGCAATAACTTTTTTCTGCCTAACCCAATATAGGAGTTGCTTGTTTCCTAGAAAGCTGCATTAGAATCAGATCTCTTGCTGAACTGACACTGCACTCTCTGTTTAGGAGTCTGCTTAAGTATAGATAGGGCAGCTGCGACAGGACTGTGCTCAGGAAAGCTCGCTGGTGAATTGGAGACGTTGACCGTTAACAGCTAAGGGGAACGTGCTAGCCCAGAATGCTGATGCTCGTTAGCTCTTTCTCCCGGGAGCGCTTTCATTGCAAACTGCAAATCGCGATTACAAGAACACTGTACTATAGATTCTTCATCTGTGATTCCCTGTTCACTGCAAAATCTTTTCTCCTAACCCAATATAGGAGATTGCTTTTTCCTAGAAAGCTGCCTGAGAATCAGATCTCTTGCTGAACTGACACTGCACTTTCTGTTTAGGAGTCTGCTTAAGTATAGATTGGGCAGCTGCGACAGCACTGTGATCAGGAAAGCTCGCTGGTGAATTGGAGACGTTGACCGATAACAGCTAAGGGGAACGTGCTAGCCCAGAATGCTGATGCTCGTTAGCTCTTTCTCCCGGGAGCGCTTTCATTGCAAACTGCAAATCGTGATTACAAGAACACTGTACTATAGATTCTTCATCTGTGATTCCCCTGTTCACTGCAAAATCTTTCTTCCTAACCCAATATAGGAGATTGCTTGTTTCCTAGAAAGCTGCATTAGAATCAGATCTCTTGCTGAACTGACACTGCACTCTCTGTTTAGGAGTCTGCTTAAGTATAGATAGGGCAGCTGCGACAGGACTGTGTTCAGGAAAGCTCGCTGGTGAATTGGAGACGTTGACCGTTAACAGCTAAGGGGAACGTGCTAGCCCAGAATGCTGCTGCTCGTTAGCTCTTTCTCCCGGGAGCGCTTTCATTGCAAACTGCAAATCGTGATTACAAGAACACTGTACTATAGATTCTTCATCTGTGATTCTCCTGTTCACTGCAAAAGCTTTCTGCCTAAGCAAGCATGGGAAGTTGCTTGTTTCCTAGAAAGCTGCATGAGAATCAGATCTCTTGCTGAACTGACACTGCACTCTCTCTTTAGGAGTCTGCTTAAGTATAGATAGGGCAGCTGCGACAGGACTGTGCTCAGGAAAGCTCGCTGTTGAATTGGAGACCTTGACCGTTAACAATAAAGGGAACGTGCTAGCCCAGAATGCTGATGCTCGTTAGCTCTTTCTCCCGGGAGCGCTTTCATTGCAAACTGCAAATCGCGATTACAAGAACACTGTACTATAGATTCTTCATCTGTGATTCCCCTGTTCACTGCAAAACCTTTCTGCCTAACCAACATTGGGAAGTTGCTTGTTTCCTAGAAAGCTGCCTGAGAATCAGATCTCTTGCTGAACTGATACTGCACTCTCTGTTTAGGAGTCTGCTTAAGTATAGATAGGGCAGCTGCGACAGGACTGTGCTCAGGAAAGCTCGCTGGTGAATTGGAGACGTTGACCGTTAACAGCTAAGGGGAACGTGCTAGCCCAGAATGCTGCTGCTCGTTAGCTCTTTCTCCCGGGAGCGCTTTCATTGCAAACTGCAAATCGTGATTACAAGAACACTGTACTATAGATTCTTCATCTGTGATTCCCCTGTTCACTGCAAAACTTTTTACCTAACCAATATAGGGAAGTTGCTTGTTTCCTAGAAAGCTGCATTAGAATCAGATCTCTTGCTGAACTGACACTGCACTCTCTGTTTAGGAGTCTGCTTAAGTATAGATTGGGCAGCTGCGACAGGACTGTGCTCAGGAAAGCTCGCTGGTGAATTGGAGACGTTGACCGTTAACAGCTAAGGGGAACGTGCTAGCCCAGAATGCTGATGCTCGTTAGCTCTTTCTCCCGGGAGCGCTTTCATTGCAAACTGCAAATCGTGATTACAAGAACACTGTACTATAGATTTTTCATTTGTGATTCCCCTGTTCACTGCAAAATCGTTTTCCTAACCAAATATAGAGGTTGCTTGTTCCTAGAAAGCTGCATTAGAATAAGGTCTCTTGCTTAACAGACACTGCACATTCTGTTTAGGAGTCTGCTTAAGTATAGATTGGGCAGCTGCGACAGGACTGTGCTCAGGAAAGCTCGCTGGTGAATTGGAGACGTTGACCGTTAACAGCTAAGGGGAACGTGCTAGCCCAATCTACTGATGCTCGTTAGCTCTTTCTCCCGGGAGCGCTTTCATTGCAAACTGCAAATCGCGATTACAAGAACACTGTACTATAGATTCTTCATCTGTGGTTCCCCTGTTCACTGCAAAATCGTTTTACGTAACCAACCACAGGAAGTTGCTTGTTTCCTAGAAAGCTGCATTAGAATCAGATCTCTTGCTGAACTGACACTGCACTCTCTGTTTAGGAGTCTGCTTAAGTATAGATAGGGCAGCTGCGACAGGACTGTGCTCAGGAAAGCTCGCTGGTGAATTGGAGACGTTGACCGTTAACAGCTAAGGGGAACGTGCTAGCCCAGAATGCTGATGCTCGTTAGCTCTTTCTCCCGGGAGCGCTTTCATTGCAAACTGCAAATCGCGATTACAAGAACACTGTACTATAGATTCTTCATCTGTGATTCCCCTGTTCACTGCAAAATCTTTTTTGCCTAACCAACCATAGGAAGTTGCTTGTTTCCTAGAAAGCTGCCTGAGAATCAGATCTCTTGCTGAACTGACACTGCACTCTCTGTTTAGGAGTCTGCTTAAGTATAGATAGGGCAGCTGCGACAGGACTGTGCTCAGGAAACCTTCTGGTGAATTGGAGACGTTGACCGTTAACAGCTAAGGGGAACGTGCTAGCCCAGAATGCTGATGCTCGTTAGCTCTTTCTCCCGGGAGCGCTTTCATTGCAAACTGCAAATCGCGATTACAAGAACACTGTACTATAGATTCTTCATCTGTGATTCCCCTGTTCACTGCAAAATCCTTTTCCCTAACCCAATAGAGGAGGTTGCTTGTTTCCTAGAAAGCTGCCTGAGAATCAGATCTCTTGCTGAACTGACACTGCACTCTCTGTTTAGGAGTCTGCTTAAGTATAGATTGGGCAGCTGCGACAGGACTGTGCTCAGGAAAGCTCGCTGGTGAATTGGAGACGTTGACCGTTAACAGCTAAGGGGAACGTGCTAGCCCAGAATGCTGCTGCTCGTTAGCTCTTTCTCCCGGGAGCGCTTTCATTGCAAACTGCAAATCGCGATTACAAGAACACTGTACTATAGATTCTTCATCTGTGATTCCCCTGTTCACTGCAAAATCCTTTCTGCCTAACCAACATAGGGAGAGTTGCTTATTTCCTAGAAAGCTGCATGAGAATCAGATCTCTTGCTGAACTGACACTGCATATTCTATTTAGGAGTCTGCTTAAGTATAGATAGGGCAGCTGCGACAGGACTGTGCTCAGGAAAGCTCGCTGGTGAATTGGAGACGTTGACCGTTAACAGCTAAGGGGAACGTGCTAGCCCAGAATGCTGATGCTCGTTAGCTCTTTCTCCCGGGAGCGCTTTCATTGCAAACTGCAAATCGCGATTACAAGAACACTGTACTATAGATTCTTCATCTGTGATTCCCCTGTTCACTGCAAAATCCTTTTACCTAACCAAATATAGGAGGTTGCTTGTTTCCTAGAAAGCTGCATTAGAATCAGATCTCTTGCTGAACTGACACTGCACTCTCTGTTTAGGAGTCTGCTTAAGTATAGATTGGGCAGCTGCGACAGGACTGTGCTCAGGAAAGCTCGCTGGTGAATTGGAGACGTTGACCGTTAACAGCTAAGGGGAACGTGCTAGCCCAGAATGCTGCTGCTCGTTAGCTCTTTCTCCCGGGAGCGCTTTCATTGCAAACTGCAAATCGCGATTACAAGAACACTGTACTATAGATTCTTCATCTGTGATTCCCCTGTTCACTGCAAAATCTTTAAGCCTAACCAAATATAGGAGTTGCTTGTTTCCTAGAAAGCTGCATGAGAATCAGATCTCTTGCTGAACTGACACTGCACTCTCTGTTTAGGAGTCTGCTTAAGTATAGATTGGGCAGCTGCGACAGGACTGTGCTCAGGAAAGCTCGCTGGTGAATTGGAGACGTTGACCGTTAACAGCTAAGGGGAACGTGCTAGCCCAGAATGCTGATGCTCGTTAGCTCTTTCTCCCGGGAGCGCTTTCATTGCAAACTGCAAATCGTGATTACAAGAACACTGTACTATAGATTCTTCATCTGTGATTCCCCTGTTCACTGCAAAACCTTTCTGCCTAACCAACATGGGAAGTTGCTTGTTTCCTAGAAAGCTGCATTAGAATCAGATCTCTTGCTGAACTGTAACTGCACTCTCTGTTTAGGAGTCTGCTTAAGTATAGATTAGGGCAGCTGCGACAGGCACTGTGCTCAGGAAAGCTCGCTGGTGAATTGGAGACGTTGACCGTTAACAGCTAAGGGGAACGTGCTAGCCCAGAATGCTGATGCTCGTTAGCTCTTTCTCCCGGGAGCGCTTTCATTGCAAACTGCAAATCGCGATTACAAGAACACTGTACTATAGATTCTTCATCTGTGATTCCCCTGTTCACTGGATAATCTTTCTGCCTAACCCCATATAGGAAGTTGCTTGTTTCCTAGAAAGCTGCATTAGAATCAGATCTCTTGCTGAACTGACACTGCACTCTCTGTTTAGGAGTCTGCTTAAGTATAGATTGGGCAGCTGCGACAGGACTGTGCTCAGGAAAGCTCGCTGGTGAATTGGAGACGTTGACCGTTAACAGCTAAGGGGAACGTGCTAGCCCAGAATGCTGATGCTCGTTAGCTCTTTCTCCCGGGAGCGCTTTCATTGCAAACTGCAAATCGCGATTACAAGAACACTGTACTATAGATTCTTCATCTGTGATTCCCCTGTTCACTTGAAATTCGTTTTACCTAACCAAATATAGGAGTTGCTTGTTTCCTAGAAAGCTGCATGAGAATCAGATCTCTTGCTGAACTGACACTGCACTCTCTGTTAGGAGTCTGCTTAAGTATAGATAGGGCAGCTGCGACAGGACTGTGCTCAGGAAAGCTCGCTGGTGAATTGGAGACGTTGACCGTTAACAGCTAAGGGGAACGTGCTAGCCCAGAATGCTGCTGCTCGTTAGCTCTTTCTCCCGGGAGCGCTTTCATTGCAAACTGCAAATCGTGATTACAAGAACACTGTACTATAGATTCTTCATCTGTGATTCCCCTGTTCACTGCAAAATCTTTTCCCTAACCCAATATAAGAGGTAAATTGTTTCCTAGAAAGCTGCCTGAGAATCAGATCTCTTGCTGAACTGACACTGCACTCTCTGTTTAGGAGTCTGCTTAAGTATAGATAGGGCAGCTGCGACAGGACTGTGCTCAGGAAAGCTCGCTGGTGAATTGGAGACGTTGACCGTTAACAGCTAAGGGGAACGTGCTAGCCCAGAATGCTGCTGCTCGTTAGCTCTTTCTCCCGGGAGCGCTTTCATTGCAAACTGCAAATCGCGATTACAAGAACACTGTACTATAGATTCTTCATCTGTGATTCCCCTGTTCACTGCAAAACCTTTCTGCCTAACCAACCATAGGGAAGTTGCTTGTTTCCTAGAAAGCTGCCTGAGAATCAGATCTCTTGCTGAACTGACACTGCACTTTCTGTTTAGGAGTCTGCTTAAGTATAGATTAGGGCAGCTGCGACAGGACTGTGCTCAGGAAAGCTCGCTGGTGAATTGGAGACGTTGACCGTTAACAGCTAAGGGGAACGTGCTAGCCCAGAATGCTGCTGCTCGTTAGCTCTTTCTCCCGGGAGCGCTTTCATTGCAAACTGCAAATCACCAAGAGAAGAAGACTGTACTATAGATTCTTCATCTGTGATTCCCCTGTTCACTGCAAAATCTTTTCTCCTAACCCAATATAGGAGGTAAATTGTTTCTAGAAAGCTGCATGAGAATCAGATCTCTTGCTGAACTGACACTGCACTTCCAGTTTAGGAGTCTGCTTAAGTATAGATATGGGCAGCTGCGACAGGACTGTGCTCAGGAAAGCTCGCTGGTGAATTGGAGACGTTGACCGTTAACAGCTAAGGGGAACGTGCTAGCCCAGAATGCTGCTGCTCGTTAGCTCTTTCTCCCGGGAGCGCTTTCATTGCAAACTGCAAATCGCTATTACAAGAACACTGTACTATAGATTCTTCATCTGTGATTTCCCTGGTCACTGCAAAAACTTTCTGCCTAACCAACCATGGGAAGTTGCTTTTTCCTAGAAAGCTGCATGAGAATCAGATCTCTTGCTGAACTGACACTGCACATTCTATTTAGGAGTCTGCTTAAGTATAGATTGGGCAGCTGCGACAGGACTGTGCTCAGGAAAGCTCGCTGGTGAATTGGAGACGTTGACCGTTAACAGCTAAGGGGAACGTGCTAGCCCAGAATGCTGATGCTCGTTAGCTCTTTCTCCCGGGAGCGCTTTCATTGCAAACTGCAAATCGCGATTACAAGAACACTGTACTATAGATTCTTCATCTGTGATTCCCCTGTTCACTGCAAAAGCTTTCTGCCTAACCAAATATAGGAGGTTACTTCTTTCCTAGAAAGCTGCATGAGAATCAGATCTCTTGCTGAACTGACACTGCACTCTCTGTTTAGGAGTCTGCTTAAGTATAGATAGGGCAGCTGCGACAGGACTGTGCTCAGGAAAGCTCGCTGGTGAATTGGAGACGTTGACCGTTAACAGCTAAGGGGAACGTGCTAGCCCAGAATGCTGATGCTCGTTAGCTCTTTCTCCCGGGAGCGCTTTCATTGCAAACTGCAAATCGCGATTACAAGAACACTGTACTATAGATTCTTCATCTGTGATTCCCCTGTTCACTGCAAAATCTTTTCTACTAACCCAATATAGGAAGTAACTTGTTTCCTAGAAAGCTGCATGAGAATCAGATCTCTTGCTGAACTGACACTGCACTCTCTGTTTAGGAGTCTGCTTAAGTATAGATTGGGCAGCTGCGACAGGACTGTGCTCAGGAAAGCTCGCTGGTGAATTGGAGACGTTGACCGTTAACAGCTAAGGGGAACGTGCTAGCCCAGAATGCTGCTGCTCGTTAGCTCTTTCTCCCGGGAGCGCTTTCATTGCAAACTGCAAATCGCGATTACAAGAACACTGTACTATAGATTCTTCATCTGTGATTCCCCTGTTCACTGCAAAATCTTTCTGCCTAACCAACCATGGGAAGTTGCTTCTTTCCTAGAAAGCTGCCTGAGAATCAGATCTCTTGCTGAACTGACACTGCACTCTCTGTTTAGGAGTCTGCTTAAGTATAGATAGAGCAGCTGCGACAGGACTGTGCTCAGGAAAGCTCGCTGGTGAATTGGAGACGTTGACCGTTAACAGCTAAGGGGAACGTGCTAGCCCAGAATGCTGATGCTCGTTAGCTCTTTCTCCCGGGAGCGCTTTCATTGCAAACTGCAAATCGTGATTACAAGAACACTGTACTATAGATTCTTCATCTGTGATTCCCCTGTTCACTGCAAAATCTTTCTGCCTAACCAACTATAGGAAGTTGCTTGTTTCCTAGAAAGCTGCATTAGAATCAGATCTCTTGCTGAACTGACACTGCACTTTCAGTTTAGGAGTCTGCTTAAGTATAGATAGGGCAGCTGCGACAGGACTGTGCTCAGGAAAGCTCGCTGGTGAATTGGAGACGTTGACCGTTAACAGCTAAGGGGAACGTGCTAGCCCAGAATGCTGATGCTCGTTAGCTCTTTCTCCCGGGAGCGCTTTCATTGCAAACTGCAAATCGCGATTACAAGAACACTGTACTATAGATTCTTCATCTGTGATTCCCCTGTTCACTGCAAAACCTTTCTGCCTAACCAACCATGGGAAGTTGCTTGTTTCCTAGAAAGCTGCATGAGAATCAGATCTCTTGCTGAACTGACACTGCACTTTCTGTTTAGGAGTCTGCTTAAGTATAGATTAGGGCAGCTGCGACAGGACTGTGCTCAGGAAAGCTCGCTGGTGAATTGGAGACGTTGACCGTTAACAGCTAAGGGGAACGTGCTAGCCCAGAATGCTGCTGCTCGTTAGCTCTTTCTCCCGGGAGCGCTTTCATTGCAAACTGCAAATCGCGATTACAAGAACACTGTACTATAGATTCTTCATCTGTGATTCCCCTGTTCACTGCAAAACCTTTTCTGCCTAACCAACCATGGGAAGTTGCTTGTTTCCTAGAAAGCTGCATGAGAATCAGATCTCTTGCTGAACTGACACTGCACATTCTATTTAGGAGTCTGCTTAAGTATAGATTGGGCAGCTGCGACAGGACTGTGCTCAGGAAAGCTCGCTGGTGAATTGGAGACGTTGACCGTTAACAGCTAAGGGGAACGTGCTAGCCCAGAATGCTGCTGCTCGTTAGCTCTTTCTCCCGGGAGCGCTTTCATTGCAAACTGCAAATCGCGATTACAAGAACACTGTACTATAGATTCTTCATCTGTGATTCCCCTGTTCACTGCAAAACCTTTCTGCCTAACCAACCATAGGAAGTTGCTTGTTTCCTAGAAAGCTGCATGAGAATCAGATCTCTTGCTGAACTGACACTGCATTTTCTCTTTAGGAGTCTGCTTAAGTATAGATTGGGCAGCTGCGACAGCACTGTGCTCAGGAAAGCTCGCTGGTGAATTGGAGACGTTGACCGTTAACAGCTAAGGGGAACGTGCTAGCCCAGAATGCTGCTGCTCGTTAGCTCTTTCTCCCGGGAGCGCTTTCATTGCAAACTGCAAATCGCGATTACAAGAACACTGTACTATAGATTCTTCATCTGTGATTCCCCTGTTCACTGCAAAATCTTTTCTGCCTAACCAAATATAGGAGGGTGCTTGTTTCCTAGAAAGCTGCATTAGAATCAGATCTCTTGCTGAACTGACACTGCACTCTCTGTTTAGGAGTCTGCTTAAGTATAGATAGGGCAGC